>NC_045547.1:57593048-57598048 GCF_009769535.1 Thamnophis elegans
TTCAGTAAAACAAAACATTTAATTCCATTTATCTTAGTCTGATTATAGGAAATGAATTTGAGGCTGTGCCATATTCACATTTTGTTTCTTAAAGTTCACAATTTGTTCTTATTTTCTTAATGTTTTTTAAGCCTACAGGACTCCTCAGTAAAAGTATTACCTTAAAAAAGGCTGGTTTTTTTTCCTGAACCAGACTAAAAAAGTACTAGAAAATGGTACATCATTATTGTGTTCTAGCAAAGGGTTCTAGCTTATGATATGTATGACAGTTTAGATCAGTTGTTCTGCATTGGTGTATTCATAATACAGGTACAACTCAGAAGTAATCTAGATGAGACACAGAAACTTTAACGATGTCTTTGCAATTTATTATTAATGATTAATATATAACAATATGCCTGTAAACATTTTTTTAAAGTTTTGTTTCCACAATGGTAGAAACAAGGTTCTTTAGTATAGTGGAATACAAATGGATAAAGACCAGTAGTTCCACTTTCTCCTCTCTCCTGCATCGAACCTTACATTGGTAGATCTGACAAATTCTATCTGGTATAATGGCAATTTCCAGTGTATCCTTAAGAAGCTCAGCAGCAGATAGTTACTTTCAAAAATCTACTAAAATCCCTCCCACTCATACTACCAGTGGACCAGACCATTCCCTTATCCAGGCCTGGTTTCCAGCTGTTTCTTATTTTGGTAAAGGCCAGATTTGATAACAGGTTGTCTTCCTCTGCATGTGAGAACTAAGTCTCATAGTCTTCTTGTTTTATTTTTTCTGCACAGCCTTCACAGTATACTTACAGGACTATTTATTTATTTACTTACTTATATTTCATATTTCTTAACTGTCCAACTCCCTCAGAGATACAGTCTTCAGCCCCCAAAATATTATTCAATCATAAATCATACTGATCTGCCATATATCAGCATCTAAAGGTGGCACTATATATTTGCTCCAATGTATAGTACCCTGAAGAAGAAGTAAAAATAAAAAATAAAAAAATGTTTTGAAGTAGAGTTCAATCTTCAGTGTTTTGTTGTAGTGCACACTTCAAAATATCTGTGTCATTAGACAGTATTTATTATATGTCTCATTATACATGAAGATGATATTACAACAGAAAGACACATGATTGTTTTGAGCAAGTTATTTTCTAACTGTCTCAGATGCATAAATTTCACTCAACAGGGTCCCATTCAAAAGGTTGGTGTTAAGCACTGTTATGTTCCTTTAGGATTTTTGAATTCATTTGCATATTATATTATAGAGTAATTTATCACTATCTGCTTCTCATTCAATGGCAAGTTAGGCACTGAACAGAACATCAAATTCCTTTTCAATGGCCTTACTAACTCAAGATGCCTCTCTTTAATTTGAAAGCCATGTAAAATCAATAAAGGCCACTGGCCTTAACAAGGTCAAAAGACGTTGAGAGGAAAAAGGCAAGAGAAGGGAGAGCAGAGTTTGATAAATGAGTAGGAGGGAGGGAGGATCCTGGAGGATTAATTGAAGTTCTTGACAACTTTCTTTTCATTTCCTCTTCATCCACCAAATGCAGAGACAATTCCTTTGGTCACTATTCAGTTCTAATGTCCAGGTTTGTCTTATCTTCTCATTCCTTATAATTCCATTGAGTTTGCCCATGCTACCATGAGCCTTTTTCAGATGTGTCCATAAGATGTTTTTTTTCTGAGCCGGTCTACTTTTATCCTTTTCATTATCATCACTATTGGAGTAATTGCCATTTTCTATTGGCTCCAGTCGCCAGAAATGTCCTGAAGGATAGGACAAAGCAAAATGTATAATGTTATTTTTCCTTGCTGTTCTTCTTTATAATATTGCTGAAGCTGCTGAAAAATTACTTCTTTGTAGTAAAATCCCATGTTGCCTTAGTAATATATGAAATCGTGAATTATGTGGAACCACACTGATTTTGTTTTTCTTGAGCAGTATTCTCTTTTAAACACCGGCAGTGGCAAGCAATTGGATATTTAGGACATTCTGTTTCAGTTGCACTTAAAATATAAGATCCACACATTGATTTTTGGATTGTGAAGCCAAAGGCATGATTTCCCATTGAGACTTAAGTTCAAATAATCTTGCCATATTAGGGGCTAGGTGAAAAATGTTGTAATACAGCAAAAAGTGCAGTTTTTCAACACATTGGTTATAACTGTGAGTTATTTTTATTCAGATATTTAATTGTATGTCATTATTAGAATGCTTCACTTAGTAATTCAATGCCTCCTTCTTTCTCTCCTTCTTATTACTTTCTCTGAATAAAAGAAAGCTAAGCCGAATGTGCCTCAATTTTTTCAAACATTTCAAATGCATGCCCAGCTTACTTATGAATATAGGGTTAATCTAAAAACATATAATCTTAAAATAATAATTCATAAACATTTCACTTGCTGCAATTATATTTTGAACAGCATCTAGCAAAATATTGTACAACTGTTACATGTAAAGTGTGGCCACTAATATTAATGAGAAAATCCTGTGTTTATATTATATAAAGTAAATGCAGGTGAAAGAATTGTCAACTTTGCCACAAGTAGCAACAGAGGAATTGTTTGCTTCTTTTACTCATTCTGGGCACAAAATGTTGGCAGCAAAAATTGTCTGCTGAAGGTAGAGTTTTTCTCTACCAGCCCAAATGTCCACTTTATGACAGAATGAAAATGCAAGAGCAAAGGTTTGGCTTTGTTTTAACTTTTCTAATTCAAAAATAACAGGATTGGAGGGGGGGTGTTATTTGTTTCACAGAATAGGTAAGAAGCATATTGGACTCAATTTCCTACTTTGACTTAGCTTAAATTCTTTGGTTTGGGGTAAATAATGTATATTTTACTAGAAGATCCATACTTGTCAACAAGATTTTTTTAAAAAAAAAATCACATTAGTATGAGCCAGAAACTTCTACTAAAGATTATTAGTCCTCAATGCCTATAGGGATAATAGAAAGATAGTACATGATTATCATACAGTAGCTAATATTCAGAGAAGAATTTAGTTGCCTGTTTGCGTGTCAGATGTATTTGTTGACCAGTGAAATTCATTACATTATTGCGAATGTCATTATGGCTACATCTACATTTATGTGTTATGCTGGAGAGTAAAATCATCTGTGACCTGGAAAAGCTTTATATATGGCCTGTTGGGTTTTGTTTTGTTTCTTTGCATTTTTCTCTCCAGCAATTATCAGCATGACTCTCTGTTTTATGTACCACTTGTGTGTATGTTTTACCAAAAAGGTTTGGTAGAAATAAGCTGAAGAGGGATAAAAATGAGAAGGGTCTGAGTGATCCACATAGATCTCCTGTCTAAGTGGATGCTTAGTACTTCTTGATTGTGACAAATGCCCAGAATAAGAATTATGCCCCTAACGCACCTTATTTGGACAGGCTGAAGTCACTCCATTTATACATGAAATGCAGGAGCATGTGCTGATATACGGTATTATGGGTTCCCCTCCTCCTGAACTCTGGGAAGGTCTAGAGAAGTTTGGTTCACAGCCTTCTGCATCACAATCTGCAAAGGAGTAAATGTAAAGCACTAGGGCCACCTTCTGACTGTAGTGATACTCTGCCTTCTGGATGGATGCTGTTAATCAGTTAGCAGCTGCAGGGTCTATTTGATCTCCCATTCAGGTCTCTTAAGTTTTGCTGTGATTTAGTGACAGGGCTTTCTGCTTGTTTCTTTTCCCTTCTTTAGTTTAAATCCTTCAGAAGACTTCAAGAGTATTTTGATGTGTGGTTTTTCCTTCCTGCAAAACTGAAGGAGGAGAGCTGCTGCTGATTTCAATTAAATATTAAGAATGAAATAACATGGCAAAAATATAAGCCAAGTACTGGAAAGCATTTTGAAAGAGGTTGGTACTACAAGCATCCCCCCTGCAAATTACTTTTATCCAGCCCTAAATATAGCCCTGATGATTGAGTCTGAGTTTTTTGCCCTCTTTTTTTCTGCACATGATGCCTGATAGCCCAAAATCCCATTGTATAATTTGGAAGTGACTTGATTCATTTATCTAGCCGTGGAAGAGAAAGTTCACATGAACAGAATGATGGTGCGAAAGTAATGATATTCCCATATTTATTTTCCACCTTTTTCCCCCCACACAGAGACTTTTTCCATAGACAAAAAGGGATGTAGAAGTTGATGCTCCAATGTTGTCTTTATCTCTTATCCACCCTAAGCCACAGGGACTCTCCAAAAGTTGCTAACAATTTTAATTTTCATGTGAAAATTAAGGGCAATAATCATCATGATTATTTTAATTAACAGCAGGTTAGGGTTAGAGTTAGGGTGAACTTTGTTGTCTTCAAAAAGCAGAGAACAACAAACAAAGCAATGTTGTCATTCCATATGTTGCATTCAAAAGAGTGGCCTTTATCTTTTAAATGTAGATGGACTGCTGAATCTTGTCCTAATGGGTTTGTTCTCCTATGTTGTGCCATGTATTTATGAAGCAATTGTTTTGTTTCCCCAATGTACAATTCTTCACATGTCTCACTGCATATACCATGTTACTCAGTTGTGTCTGGTGTTTTATTTTTTTTGGGATGGACAAGTTTCTGCCTTAATATATTCTTTGGTTTAAAGTGTGTGAATATGTTGCATTGGCTGAAGATCCTTCTGAGCGTTTCAGATATCCTGTAATGTATGGAATGGCAACATTGCTTTGTTTATTATTCTTTTCTTTTTGAAAACAGCAAAGTTTACATTTTGGACAGAGAGGACTGCTGGTTTGAAAGAGGGGTTAAAGAGGCCATCTAGGTCAAAATTGAACAGTCCTCTTTCAACAGAGGGGAAGGGATAAGACATCATCTATTTCCAGTCTACAACACAGTCCTTTCACAGTTCCAAGAAGGCTCCATTTGTGCTGTTCAAGTGACCTTGAAGCCACAGATAAACCTCCAAATGGCACTCAATGACTCCCTAAAAGAATGCAAATGACCAGTTGTTGGCAAGAAATATAAATCCTTCCTTACAAAAA